>NC_133133.1:118832303-118854803 GCF_048418815.1 Hemitrygon akajei | reverse complement strand
CCCGCGAGGTAAAATGTGGCCCAGTATTCATGATGGGTGCGGGGAGTGGGTGTCCAGGAGTGGGGAGGGCCAAGAGACCTGTCCTGTCAGCAGCCATCTCAGAGGCTACACCTGCAGGTCGAATCATTGCAGGGGTTGGGGGAGTTGGGTGCGGACCGAGTCCAGATCTTTCACCCATCCCATTTGGGCCCACTGTGCCTCCTTCCTCCTCTCCAGTCACCCTGGGACAAGATTCAGAATCAGGATCCCTGTCGCAATGCCCAGCCAGGGGATGAGGAGGCCGGTCTTCATCGCCCAGCTCCCTAAATTTACCATAGTGTGATAGAACACTCTCCAGGTCCTGGCTAAGGTCCCCGTTGCTGACTTGGGTCTTCTCCTCAATCAGGCATGGGCCTAAGACTTTTGCACTGTACTGCAGCTCCAAGCCTTGCTCTTGACTCAACACCCCAACTTTAAGACCATAAGACATAGGAGCTGAATTAGGCCATTTGGCCCATCATGAATGTTCTACCATTCCTTCATGGATGATATATTTTCCCTCTCAACCCCATTCTTTTGCTTCTCCTTATAAACATTACTAATCAAGCAGCTATCGACCTTGGCTTTAAATATACCCAATGACTAGCCCCGTCCCCACTCATCACCCCAATGGAGGCAAGCACACCATACACATTCAAATTCACATTCATTTTGGCTTATCATATGTGCATCCAAAGTAATTGCTTCCGTAAACAAGCAAGACAGCCAGGGACGTGCTGGGGGCTGCCCGCAAGTCCAGTGCCAATACAGCATGTCCACCATGTTCAACACAACACAGAACAATAGCAACATCCGAACAAAACAAGACAAAAGCAAAACAAACCCCTCTCCCACCGCTTCGCACACACACACAGGCCTCCAACACCAGATCAGGCTACCTCCAGTCCTCCAGTCTTTGTCCCCGGACTCTCAGACATCAGGCCTCCAATCTCCAGTCTCTGTCATGGACTTACAGACTTGACCTTTGGGCCTATACCTCCAGACTCGCCGACTTTGGTCTTCAACCTTTCTGGCTTTCTGGACTTCACCCTTCAACTTTGCCCCACGGACCTTATCCACTTTTGTAGCACCTTTCAGTAAACTATGGACCCGGTCACCAAAAATAAGCCCCAAAGAATGCAAGGGCATGAGGAGAAAGGAGAAGGCTTTCAATCCTGGCTGTGATTAAACTAATTATTTAAGACTAAACACAATACATGCAAACAACATGTCTCTAAGTCTTCCTGCAGAGCCGGAAAGATTCGGGACTCCATAGGGAGTCCTTGATTTCAATACCTCCCCCTTTGGGACAAACAAACCATTCTTCTTTTTCTCAGTCATTTCCTCCTGCTTCCAATCTGATCAACACGTCGAGGGTCCAGAGGAGATTCACGAGAATGAGCCCAGGAAGGAATGGGTTGATGAATGAGGTGTGTTTGATGGCTTTGGGTCTGTACTCACTATAGTTTAGAAGAATGATGGGAGTGGTTTCATTGAAACCTATCAAATATTGAAAGGCCTAGATAAAGTGGACATGGAGAGGATGTTTCCAACAGTTTGGGAGTCTTGGACTAGGGGTCACTGCCTCAGAATAGAAGAATGTCCCTTTAGAAGAGAGAGGAGGGGGAATTGCATTAGCCAGAGGGTGATGAATTGTGGAATAAATTGTCACAGATGGCTGTGGAGGCTAAGTCATTAGGTATATTTAAAGCAGAGGTTGGTGGGTTCTTGATATGTCAGGGCATCAAAGGTTATCAGGAGATGGAAGAGAATGGGGTTGAGAGGGATAATAATTCAACCATATTGGAATAGTAGGGCAGGCTCAATGGGCCAATTCTGCTCCTATGCCTTATGGTCTTGTGGCATCCACTAATGAAGCAGGAGGTGCCTCTTAGAATAGGTAGGGCGAGAGGTTGGATGATGAATTCTTTCCACTGTCTACGCCGAGCTTATGCGTGCTCCCAACGCATGGACATGAGGTTCTCAACACCACCCCATTTGCCCCTTCACTTTGAACAGTCTTGAACCAAGGTTTTCCTCCAACCAGAATCAGGTTCATTATCACTGAGGTATACCGTGACATTGGTTGGTTTGTGGCAGCAGTATTGTGGAAGGCTTAGCAAATTACTATATGTTACAATGAAGAAACGAATAAACAAATAGATCAAAATATAAATAATTAGATAAGTAAAAAGACAAATAAATAAGGTAGATGGATAGATAGATGGTGTGAAAAAGGAATTGCGAGATGGTGTTCATGGGTTCACGGACCATTCAGGAATCTGGTGTCAGGGGAAAGAAGCTGCTCCTAAAACTCTGAGTGGGGGTCTTCAGGCTGTTGTACCTCCTCTGGGATGGTAGTAATGAGCAGGAAGGATGTCCCACATAGTGAGGGTGCTTAATGAAGGAGGCCACCTTCCTCAGGCGTCACGTTTTGAAGATGTCTTTGACAGTGGGGTGGGTTGTGCCTGTGATAGACTAGGCTGAGTCTACAGCCCTCTGCAGCCTCCGTTGATCCAGTGCATTGGAGCCTACAACCAGTCAGAACACTCTACCCCATACATCTGCAGAAATTTGCGAGAGCCTTTGTTGACATACCAAATCTCCTCAAGCTCTGACCTCTTCATAATTTCATCAATGTGTTGGGCTCAGGACAGATCCTCTCCAACTTTCCAAGGATTTAAGAAGATCTTGGAATTGTTGCCTGGGCAACTCTTCCCTTGACTTGGGGTCTCTGCGCTGGGGATGTTGGCCTGGGAATAAACCAACATTTTTTTAAAAGGTAAAGATTAAAGATTGGATTTATTTGCCAATATGTACATCACAACATCAAAAAAGAGAGTGAAATACAATGCCTTGAAAAAGTATTCATCCTCAACCCTTTATTTACATAAATAAGTATTACCACTCGAGATTTTGATTAATTTAACTGAGTATTTTTATTTGTGAATCACATGCTGCTTTTTTTCACAGAAGATCCCAAAAGTTACTTTTTCACCATGCACTGCACAGAGCTCCGTGGTACGTTCACTGCCTTTGAGATGGTTTTGTACCCTTCACTGTTATCATTTCCCTGACTTGGCTTCAATGATCTTTTGCCTTCATTTGGTCCATTGAAAGTCTACCATACTGTTGAACCTCACAGAGAGAGGGGGGATTACACTATTCTTCTGAATTCATTGAAAACAGGTGATGCTCCAATTTTCTACATCAACAAATTGGATAAGTTGTTAAGGGAATATATTTCTTCTGAGGAAAATTACAATGGGGGTGAATACTTCATCAGCCTCACAATTTTGTCTTTTAATTTTTAGTAAAGTGTTGGCTGGCTTTGGAATTTGACTTTTGATTTGACATGATATACAATGGTTTGTAGCTTAGCTCAAAAAATCCTACTTCAAAATATTTTAAATTTAAAAAAATTAATACTTTTTCAATACGCTGTAGGTCATTTGTGTCAAATTAAATCAGCGAGGACCTGCTGGGATCAGCCCGTGAGTCTCGGCACGCTTCCAGTGCTGACATAACTCGCTAACCCGTATGTCTTTGGAGTGCGGAATTAAACCGGAGCATCCGGAGGAAACCCACGTGGTCACGGGGAGAACGTACGAACTCCATACAGACAGCACTGGGCATCGAATGCCAGTTGGTGTTAACTGGCTCTGTAAAGTGATTGTGCTAACCACTACACTACTGCTTGCTTAACCCTCCAGTAGATTTGGAAGATTTTCTAGAGCATTGGTGATATCATTCCAGTGCAATAAGGTGTATGCAAACAGAAATCCAAGTCTCGGAAGCAAGCAGGAGTCCAATGGCTTGCCTCGTAGACTGTGAGGGATCGGGTTAGGATTAGAGTTAACTCCAACCCCACAGATACTTCCTGAGCCACATGTGACACCCAGGTGCGTCCTGACATTTTCTCCCTGATATAAGACAAATGATGGTGAAACACACACAAAATGCTTGAGTTCTATGGAGAGGAATAAACCATCAATGTTTCTGGCCAGGAATCTTCATCAGGAAGTCGTGTCGACATGCCTCGACTCTATTTTGACCCATTTGACTCAATCCCTTCCCACCTAATCCACAACACTTCACATGCTCTCTATCTCTTCAATCACCTCGATTGCCTGTCCAGTCTCTATACAATTCGGTCACCCATCAGATAGACCTTAAAGCTCTCCTCTTCGGTTCCCTGCCACCACCACCCTCCTCCCTGGTGGAACTGGTCCTCACCCTCAACAATTTGTCTTTCAACTCTTCCCACTTTCACAGGATGCTGCCTGACCTGCTGGCTTTATTCAATTATTTTATTTATTTAGAGATACTGCTCGGTAACAGGCCCCTCTCACCCAATGAACCCACATTCTTGGAATGTGGGAGGAAAGCAGAATCCTCCTTGACCTTTCCCACCCACCTGGCTTCACTTATCACCTTCCAGATATCCTCTTTCCCCTCCTTCCACCTTTTTACTCTGGCATCTTCCGCTTTCCTTCTCAGTCCTGAAGAAGGATCTCGGCCCAAGACATCAACTATTTATTCATTTCCACAGATGCTGCCTGATCATGCTGAGTTCTTCCAGCATTTTGTGTGTGTTGCTTGGGGAACCAGAGTACCTGGAGGAACGCCATGACTCCACAGGAAGAATGTACAAACTCCTTACTGACAGCTGCTGGAATTTAACCAGGGTCACTGACTCTGTACTAGTGTCATGCTAGCCACTCTGCTACTGTGCCTTAAAGTCCCTCCAGCACGTTGACCATGGAGGCTGCCTGGCCTGCTGAGTTCCTCCAGCATGTGTAGCTCTGGATTTCCAGCATCTGCAGAATCGCTTGAGGTCATGATGGTCAATCAGCTGCTTTTTGCACCTCTTCCCCATTTTAACTCCTTTGGTTTTTCTGGGCTGGATTTAATCAGGGCACTGGAAATTGTCCGTGATGGAAACTACGTCAGGGTAGAACTCAATTCTAGTCCAGCACACATGCTGACAAGGAGCTCTGATCATCAAAGACCCAAAGTGTTCAAGGAATTATTGAGAAAAGCACACACATAAAATGCAGATGACAGCTGTGGAAGAGTACTGACGTGCGTGAGTAGATATTCCCATTTGTGTCAGTGTGAGCCTGCTCCAACAACAAATTAATTTTCCCAGTCACCAGAGATGCTCAGAGACTTGATATTTCTGAGCAGTAAATCTGACATTTGCTGCTCTTTGAGAAAAAAATGTTGTAAGCAATTTCCTCATGGATTTCTGTGTGATTTAACCTGTAGATTGAGTGGACACATGTCATTTGTAACTTCAGTATGTCTCTCCTCAATCTGTTGAATGAGCTCATCAGTTCCAGATTACTCTCGAGGGTTTAAACACGAATCATCACTGCAGCTTTAGTCCTGGTTCAAAGTTCAGAGCTCAAAGTAAATTTATTATTACAGCATGTATACATTCACTTTATTAAACAACTGCTCATTACTGCAAATATCTAATAAGCCAATTGTGTGGCAGCAACTCAGTGTGCAAAAGCACGCAGACATGGTCAAGAGGTTCAGTTGTTGTTCAGACCAAACATCAGAATGAGGAAGAAATATGATCTAAATGTCTTCAACCATGAAATAATTGTCGGTGCCAAATGGGGTGGTTTGAGTGTCTCAGAAACCGCTGATCTCCTGGGATTTTCAAGCACAACAGTCTCTAGAGTTTACAGAGAATGGTGTGATAAACAAACAAAAATAAAATCTAGTGAGCAGCAGTTCTGTGGGCAAAAATGCCTTGTTATTGAGGGAGGTCAGGGGAGAATGGCCAGACTGGTTCTAGCTGACAGGAAGGCGACAGTAACCCAGATAACCACGTGTTACAACAGTGGTGTGCAGAAGAGCATCTCTGAATGCACAACATGTCAGATAGGCTACAGCAGCAGAAAACCAGCAGCATACTCTCAGTGGCCAGTTTATTAGGTACACAGAGTACCTAATAAAGTGGCCACTTGGTCTGTGTTCTGTGTTCTATAAAACATTGGCCAGTATGGACAAGGTGCGGTAAATGGCCTTCTTTACAGTGAATTTCAATTGTCCCATGATCTGATAAAATGCTTAAATCAGCACCAAGCTCTGATAAATTTTCTTCTCTAGTGATGACACTTGCAAATCACTTACCACTAAAATTAGGAAGAGCTGAATGCTGAGGCCCTTGTGACGAACGCTATGAAAGAGCTTGTGGCAGCTGCACACGTCATGGAGACAGAAGTCTCCTGCTGCAACAGCAGCGAGAATTTGGATCTCTTTGGCTTCGCCATCGACTTTTGCAACTCACATGAGAGCGGGACTCGTGAAGATCTACGAGGCCGGGTGTGTCATCGTGGCCGTGAGAGTGGATGAGTAAACTCCTGCACATTTCTCTGCCAGCGAGATCAGTGGAAATATTTGTGACACAGGCCCTGACGTGTTCTCGCCTGTTACACACTGCCACATGGAATTTAAAAAACCTATTCACCAATTCTTCATCCCAGCTGGAGTAGAAATCTGTCTTCAGGAATGAAAGGGTTAATGTAGTGTACAAGAAGTGTTGGATGTCTCTAAGCCTGTATTGGAGGGAGTTTAGAAGAATGAGAGGTGAATCTCACTAAAACCTACCAAATATTGAAAGACTTAAATACACTGGATGTGGAGAGGATGATCCCAATAGTAGGGGTGTCTAGGACCAGACGGCACAGCCTCAGAATAGAAGGTTGTCCCATTACAGCAGAGATGCGGAGGAATTTCTTTAGCCAGAGGGTGGTGAATCTATGAAATTCATTGCCACGCACAGCTGTGGAGGCCGTCATTGAATATATTTAAAGCGGAGGTTAATCGGTTCTTGATTAGTCAGGGCATCAACGGTTACAGGAGAAAGCAGGAGAAGAGGGTTGAGATCAGCCAAGTTGGAATAGTGGCACAGAATCGATGGGCTGAAAGACCTAATTCTGTCTCATGGAAACATCCTGGGAAATGTGTCGATTGCATGAACAACCAACACAACTTGTGCTGGGAAGTGTTGCCTCGCCTTCCAGTGCAGTGATAACATTGCAGTCAGCTTCCAGAGGTCGGGGAAAAGTAGGATGCAGGAAAAGGAACAGCTTCCAAATGGACACCTCTCAAGGACTCCCGGGAAAGAGCCCAGCTGATTACTCACCCAGATGAACCACAGGCATTAGCTTCTCCTTAGCCATGGAACATAGACCAGCTCAGCATAGGAACAGGCCCATTGTTCATGCTGTCCCAGATGCCAACTTAAACTGCTCATGGTCTATATCCCTTCTGCCTGCCTAAATGTCTCCAAAACACATCTGCTTCCACCATGTCCCTTGACAGTACATTTCAGGCACCTGGCACTCGCTGTGTAAAAAAACTTGCCTCAAAAACTTCCTAAACACAAGAGATTCTGCAGAAGCTGCAAATCCAGAGCCACACACACAAAATGCTGGAAGAGCTCAGCAGGTCAGGCAGCATCTTATGGAGAGGAATAAAGAGTCAACAATTCAGGCAGAGATTCGTCAGCAGACTGGACAGGATGGAGGGGAGAAGCCAGAATAAGAAGGTGGGGAGAGGCAGGTGAGGGGGAAGGGAAAAGAAGTGAGAAGCTGGGAGGTTGATAGGGCTGTACTGGGGTGACCAGCAATGCACACAATATTCCAAATTCTGTATGTCCAAACCTAAGTTTTATACAATTGCAACATGACTTCCTGATTGTTATACTCACTGCCCCATCCGACGAAAGCAGGCATCCTTTACACCTTCATTACCACCCTGTCTATCAGTGCTGCCCAGTTTTATGTACTGTACAATCCAATCTTATTTCACTGTAAACTATATGAATGCTATTCTTCTGGAATATTTGTAAAATATCTTTGTTGAGAATGACAACAGTAAATAACATTTATATAGTGCATTTTCACCAAATATAGAACATTACAGGCCCTTCAGCCCACAAAGTTGTGTTGACCCTTTAATCTACTCTAAGATCAGTCTAATCCTTCCCTCCCGCATAGCCCTCCATTTTTCTATCAGTCACGTGCCTATCGAAGTCTCTTAAATATCCCGAATATATCTACCTCCACACACCCACTATTTCCCGTCTAAAAAACCCACCTTTGACATCCGCCCACTGTATTTTCCTCTATAATTATGGCCCCTGTCATTAGCCATTTCCTACTTGATCTATCCTCTTCATTTATAATAATACTTCTAGCTGACTCCACATTCCAGCTCTTGGTCCAAAGCAAGGCACTGATTACTAGTCACTCACCACTCTTATTTTGCTTCTTATCTCCCCCCCCCCCCCCCTTCCACAGACATGGTCAACGGGTCCAGTTGTTGTTCAGACCAAACATGAGAATCGGTGAGCACTGTATTGCCCGGAGGGAGGATGGTAGGCTGATAATTGCTGAGTGCTGTATTGCCCGGAGGGGAGGACGGTAGGCTGATAATTGGTGAGTGCTGTATTGCCCGGAGGGGAGGACGGTAGGCTGATAATTGGTGAGTGCTGTATTGCCCGGAGGGGAGGACGGTAGGCTGATAATTGGTGAGTGTTGTATTGTCTGGAGGGGAAGACGGTAGGCTGATATTTGGTGAGTGCTGTATTGCCCGGAGGGGAGGACGGTAGGCTGATAATTGGTGAGTGCTGTATTGCCCGGAGGGGAGGACGGTAGGCTGATAATTGGTGAGTGCTGTATTGTCTGGAGGGGAAGACGGTAGGCTGATATTTGGTGAGTGCTGTATTGCCCGGAGGGGAGGACGGTAGGCTGATAATTGGTGAGTGCTGTATTGCCCGGAGGGGAGGACGGTGTGCTGATAATTGGTGAGTGCTGTATTGTCTGGAGGGGAAGACGGTAGGCTGATATTTGGTGAGTGCTGTATTACACGGAGGGAGGACGGTAGGCTGATAATTGCTGAGTGCTGTATTACACGGAGGGGAGGACGGTAGGCTGATAATTGCTGAGTGCTGTATTGCACGGAGGGGAGGACGGTAGGCTGATAATTGGTGAGCACTGTATTGCCCGGAGGGGAGGACGGTAGGCTGATAATTGTTGAGTGCTATATTGCCTGGAGGGGAGGACGGTAGGCTGATAATTGTTGAGTGCTATATTGCCCGGAGGGGAGGACGGTAGGCTGATAATTGCTGAGTGCTGTATTGCCCGGAGGGAGGACGGTAGGCTGATAATTGATGAGTGTTGTATTGCCCGGAGGGGAGGACGGTAGGCTGATAATTAGTGAGTGCTGTATTGCCCGGAGGGAGGACGGTAGGCTGATAATTGGTTAGTGCTGTATTGCCCGTAGGGGAGGATGGTAGGCTGATAATTGCTGAGTGCTGTATTGCCCGGAGGGGAGGACAGTAGGCTGATAATTAGTGAGTGCTGTATTGCCCGGAGGGAGGACGGTAGGCTGATAATTGATGAGTGCTGTATTGCCCGGAGGGAGGACGGTAGGCTGATAATTGATGAGTGTTGTATTGCCGGGAGGGGAGGACAGTAGGCTGATAATTAGTGAGTGCTGTATTGCCCGGAGGGGAGGACGGTAGGCTGATAATTGGTGAGTGTTGTATTGCCCGGAGGGAGGACGGTAGGCTGATAATTAGTGAGTGCTGTATTGCCCGGAGGGAGGACGGTAGGTTGATAATTGCTGAGTGCTGTATTGCCCGGAGGGGAGGACGGTAGGCTGATAATTAGTGAGTGCTGTATTGCCCGGAGGGGAGGACGGTAGGCTGATAATTGCTGAGTGCTGTATTGCCCGGAGGGAGGACGGTAGGCTGATAATTGCTGAGTGCTGTATTGCCCGGAGGGGAGGACGGTAGGCTGATAATTGATGAGTGTTGTATTGCCCGGAGGGAGGACGGTAGGCTGATAATTGATGAGTGTTGTATTGCCCGGAGGGGAGGACGGTAGGCTGATAATTAGTGAGTGCTGTATTGCCCGGAGGGAGGACGGTAGGCTGATAATTGGTGAGTGTTGTATTGCCCGGAGGGAGGACGGTAGGCTGATAATTAGTGAGTGCTGTATTGCCCGGAGGGAGGACGGTAGGCTGATAATTGCTGAGTGCTGTATTGCCCGGAGGGGAGGACGGTAGGCTGATAATTGGTGAGTGCTGTATTGCCCGGAGGGGAGGACGGTAGGCTGATAATTGGTGAGTGCTGTATTGTCTGGAGGGGAAGACGGTAGGCTGATATTTGGTGAGTGCTGTATTACACGGAGGGAGGACGGTAGGCTGATAATTGCTGAGTGCTGTATTACACGGAGGGGGGACGGTAGGCTGATAATTGCTGAGTGCTGTATTGCATGGAGGGGAGGACGGTAGGCTGATAATTGGTGAGCACTGTATTGCCCGGAGGGGAGGACGGTAGGCTGATAATTGTTGAGTGCTATATTGCCTGGAGGGGAGGACGGTAGGCTGATAATTGTTGAGTGCTATATTGCCCGGAGGGGAGGACGGTAGGCTGATAATTGCTGAGTGCTGTATTGCCCGGAGGGAGGACGGTAGGCTGATAATTGATGAGTGTTGTATTGCCGGGAGGGGAGGACAGTAGGCTGATAATTAGTGAGTGCTGTATTGCCCGGAGGGGAGGACGGTAGGCTGATAATTAGTGAGTGCTGTATTGCCCGGAGGGGAGGACAGTAGGCTGATAATTGGTGAGTGCTGTATTGCCCGGAGGGGAGGACGGTAGGCTGATAATTGGTGAGTGTTGTATTGCCCGGAGGGAGGACGGTAGGCTGATAATTAGTGAGTGCTGTATTGCCCGGAGGGAGGACGGTAGGTTGATAATTGGTAAGTGTTGTATTGCCCGGAGGGAGGACGGTAGGCTGATAATTGTTGAGTGTTGTATTGCCCGGAGGGAGGACGGTAGGCTGATAATTGGTGAGTGTTGTATTGCCCGGAGGGGAGGACGGTAGGCTGATAATTGGTGAGTGTTGTATTGCCCGGAGGGGAGGACGGTAGGCTGATAATTGTTGAGTGTTGTATTGCCCGGAGGGAGGACGGTAGGCTGATAATTGGTGAGTGTTGTATTGCCCGGAGGGGAGGACGGTAGGCTGATAATTGTTGAGTGTTGTATTGCCCGGAGGGAGGACGGTAGGCTGATAATTGGTGAGTGTTGTATTGCCCGGAGGGGAGGACGGTAGGCTGATAATTGGTGAGTGCTGTATTGCCCTGAGGGGAGGACGGTAGGCTGATAATTGGTAAGTGTTGTATTGCCCGGAGGGGAGGACGGTAGGCTGATAATTGTTGAGTGCTGTATTGCCCGGAGGGGAGGACGGTAGGCTGATAATTGTTGAGTGCTATATTGCCTGGAGGGGAGGACGGTAGGCTGATAATTAGTGAGTGCTGTATTGCCCGGAGGGGAGGACGGTAGGCTGATAATTAGTGAGTGCTGTATTGCCCGGAGGGGAGGACGGTAGGCTGATAATTGGTAAGTGTTGTATTGCCCGGAGGGAGGACGGTAGGCTGATAATTGCTGAGTGCTGTATTGCCCGGAGGGGAGGACGGTAGGCTGATAATTGTTGAGTGCTATATTGCCTGGAGGGGAGGACGGTAGGCTGATAATTAGTGAGTGCTGTATTGCCCGGAGGGGAGGACGGTAGGCTGATAATTAGTGAGTGCTGTATTGCCCGGAGGGGAGGACGGTAGGCTGATAATTGGTGAGTGTTGTATTGCCCGGAGGGAGGACGGTAGGCTGATAATTGCTGAGTGCTGTATTGCCCGGAGGGAGGACGGTAGGCTGATAATTGGTAAGTGTTGTATTGCTCGGGGGGGAGTGGGGGAGGACAGTAGTCTGTTGAGGAGCGTGAAGTGTAATGTCCGAGCTTTAAACGGACTCGTCTAATTTGGGCAGTGACGTCAGCCTCTCCCTCTTGAATTACCTCCCCCAACTTCCCCTTACTCGCTGCTGACTAACTTACGGGAGCGAACAATCTCTGCCGATGTAGTAGGAAATTGGAGGGAAATTTTCATTCTAAAGACTGTCCAGTGTGGCGATTTGTGAAGAGGAGGCGGGAGATGGAAGAGGAGAATTCTAGGCCTACGGACAATTCTGATGAGGTTAATGATGAAGAATTACAATCTCCTGAGTCATTTCACTGCACTGTTGCAACAACCGACACTAAAAAAGTCCGTCTTTACAATGAAAGCTGCTTATCGATGGGTTTTACATGGACTGGTGACCCAAGTTGTCCTATTCCATTGTGGCAAACAGCAAGCACAGGTTTCAGATGATAGGCCCATACTTGCGCCTGATCATGTCACTAGTAAGAAAATGTTTTTTCAAAGTCTTGTATAAATTGGGTCTTAGGTGATATTTTAATTCATTTTGGTTTGGCCTATGGTTTTTAGTAACTTAACTATTCAACATTGTCAATAAATTTTCATGTTGTAAATAGCATTAATTAAAATCAATTTACAACCTTTATTTAAGTTAATTTGACTGAGCCTACCTTTAGAAAAATGAAATCCCGTTTTGGCTTAATCCAGTTCTTTAACAGAAATTTATTATGTTTGCCTTATGTTTTAAAATTTATAAAAGGAAAAGAAATTAATTTCAAGAAAGGTAAACACAGCTTAACTACCTGTTTGTTTCAAGAAAGTTTGGCTTAAGATTTATTCTCAACTTAAAAGAGCATTAACAATTATCTTTAGATTATTATATCTTCAACTTGCTAAGATATCATGACCTCTAGACATAATAATTTTTACGCAGGTGTTCCCTGAGACCTGAAAATTATTTTAAGGGTCCCTCCAGGACAAAAAGGGTTGAGAAAGACTGCTGTAGATTTTGCAGAGAATGATGCAAAAAAACAAAACCAAAAAATCAGGAAAAGGCAGTTCTGTGGGTGAAAATGCCTTGTTAATGAGAGAGATCAGGGGAGAATGGCCAAACCGGTAACAGGAAGGCGACAGATAACCCCACGTTACGTCAGTGGTGTGCAGAAGAGCATCTCTGGATGCACAACAGGTCAAGATTTGAAGCGGGTGTTTCACTGTAGCAGAAGGCCACGGGCATACGCTCAATGGCCGTTATATTAGGTACAGGAGGCTCCTAATGACTAGCCACTGCGTGTACATTGAATATGTGAAATATCTGAATATTAGAACATATTTGATGTTCTAAAACATGCTGAGGTGTAACTACACAGACGTACCTTCCCAGGTAAGGCAGTACTAGCACAGTGAGAGCCGGGCTGATTTTAACTCACCACCTGACAACAGGTTGGACAAGGTTAAAATTGCTCCCTTAATTACACTTTGGAAGAAAAGTGGGTTGTCAGTGAAATGTAAGTCGCCAGTGAAGAATGTGGCGGTAGGCTAGAATGTCCTGTGGTGTGGTGATAGTTTCCATTTAATGTCAATGCTGGATTTGATACAGGTACATATGAAACCCTTGTCAATACTGGGAACAAAAGATCAGCAGAGGTCCTCGCGTGCAGTAAACAGAAGGAAACAGCCCGACAGAAAAAGAAGCTCAATATAAAATATATGCTCTTCCTTCTCAATATAAAATTTGTGCTCTTGATTGTTCTATGGTGTGGCCCTCCCCACCTTCTCTTAGACCTTCTCGAGCCATTGGTTCTCCCACAGAGGCACAGGCAGAATCTTCCTCTTGTCAGCCTTTGGGGTAGGATGTCTACCCCTAATGTCACCAAGTGAATCTGATTCTGCTTCAGAATCAGGTTTATCACTAACTTGGATGATGTGAAATTCAGCAGTACAGTTCAAAGACAATATGACTATGAATTATAGAAAGAGCCCGTTGATCTACTCTGCATCAGGTGGCAACCTTTGCCGTTTCCGTAGCATCGATCTGTTTTTTATGAGGCCGAGTTGCTAGCCCCACGCTCAAACCCGGCGCGGATGGAAAGCGGACAAGGAACCAGCTAGATTCGAACCCGGGACCACTCCACTTCGAAGTCCAGTGCAGATGCCCCTACCCACACCACCTGCCGGCCGACAGAAATAAATAGTGCAATATAAACGAATAATGAGGAGGGGTTCCTGGGTTCACGGACCACTCTCAGATCAGGCAGTGGAGTGGAAGAAGCTGTTCCTTATCTGGTGAGTGAGGGTCTTCAGACCGTTGTACCTCCTCCTTGATGGTAGTAACAAGAAGAGGGCATGTCTCGGATCATGAAGGTCCAGTGATGGATGCCAGTCTTGAAGATGTCATTGATGGGAAGCAGGATTGTGTCTGTGATGGGGCTGGCTGGGTTTACAAAACTCTGCAGTTTCTAGCGATCTTCTGCATTGGATTCAGACCCAGTATTCATTTATTTACCACATGCACATTGAAACTACAGTGAAGTTCATTGTTTAGTGCTAACAACCATTGTGCTGGGAGCCGCCCGCCACACATTACGGCAACAACATATCATGCCTACCATGTTCACAGAACAACACAAACAACAACAGAACAATAACAACAGGAAAACAAGCCCCATTCCTCCCCCACACACAGACAGTCCTCAAACCCCCCCAACACACAGACAGTCCTCAAACCTCCCCCAACACACACAGACAGTCCTCAAACCCCTCCACACACAGACAGTCCTCAAACCCCCCCACACACACACAGACAGTCCTCAAACCCCCCCCCACACACACAGACAGTCCTCAAACCCCCCCCCACTAACACACAGACAGTCCTCAAAACCCCCCCCACACACACAGACAGTCCTCAAACCCCCCCCCCACTAACACACAGACAGTCCTCAAACCCCCCTCCACACACAGACAGTCCTCAAACCCCCCCCCCACACACAGACAGTCCCTCAAACCACCCCACACACACACAGACTGTCCTCAAAGCCCCCCCCCCACACACAGACAGTCCTCAAACCACCCCCACAGTCCTCAAACCCCCCCCCACACACACAGACAGTCCTCAAACACCCCAACACACACAGACAGTCCTCAAACCCCCCACACAGTCCTCAAACCCCCCCCACACACAGACAGTCCTCAAACCCCCCCCCACTAACACACAGACAGTCCTCATAACCCCCCCCCACACACACAGACAGTCCTCAAACCCCCCCAACACACACACAGACAGTCCTCAAACCCCCCCCACACACACACAGACAGTCCTCAAACCACCCCAACACACAGACAGTCCTCAAACCTCCCCCCAACACACACAGACAGTCCTCAAACCCCCCCCCCACTAACACACAGACAGTCCTCAAACCCCCCCCCACACACACAGACAGTCCTCAAACCTCCCCCCCACTAACACACAGACAGTCCTCAAACCCCCCCAACACACACAGACAGTCCTCAAACCCCCCCCACACACAGACAGTCCTCAAACCCCCCCCACTAACACACAGACAGTCCTCAAACCCCCCCACACAGTCCTCAAACCCCCCCCCCACACACAGACAGTCCTCAAACCCCCCCAACACACACACAGACAGTCCTCAAACCCCCCCCCACACACACACACAGACAGTCCTCAAACCACCCCAACACACAGACTGTCCTCAAACCACCCCCACACACACACAGACAGTCCTCAAACCACCCCCAACACACAGACAGTCCTCAAACCCCCCCCTACACACACACAGACTGTCCTCAAACCCCCCCCCACACACACACAGACAGTCCTCAAACCACCCCCAACACACAGACAGTCCCTCAAACCCCCCCCAACACACACACAGACAGTCCTCAAACCACCCCAACACACAGACTGTCCTCAAACCCCCCCCCACACACACAGACAGTCCTCAAACCACCCCAACACACAGACAGTCCTCAAACCCCCCCCACACACACAGACAGTCCTCAAACCCCCCCCACACACACAGACAGTCCTCAAACCCCCCACACACACACACAGACAGTCCTCAAACCCCCCCCAACACACACACAGACAGTCCTCAAACCACCCCAACACACAGACTGTCCTCAAACCCCCCACACACACACAGACAGTCCTCAAACCACCCCAACACACAGACAGTCCTCAAACCCCCCCCACACACACACAGACAGTCCTCAAACCACCCCAACACACAAGACTGTCCTCAAACCACCCCCACACACACACAGACAGTCCTCAAACCACCCCAACACACAGACAGTCCTCAAACCCCCCAACACACACACAGACAGTCCTCAAACCCCCCCAACACACACACAGACTGTCCTCAAACCCCCCCCACACACACACAGACTGTCCTCAAACCACCCCACACAGACTGTCCTCAAACCCCCCCACACACACACACAGACAGTCCTCAAACCTCCCCCCACTAACACACAGACAGTCCTCAAACCCCCCCCCCCCCACACACAGCCAGTCCTCAAACCCCCCCAACACAGACTGTCCTCAAAACCCCCCCCACACACACACACAGACAGTCCTCAAACCTCCCCCCACTAACACACAGACAGTCCTCAAACCTCCCCCCACTAACACACAGACAGTCCTCAAAACCCCCCCACACACAGCCAGTCCTCAAACCTCCCCAACACAGACTGTCCTCAAACCCCCCCCCACACACACAGCCAGTCCTCAAACCCCCCACACAGTCCTCAAACCCCCCCCACTAACACACAGCCAGTCCTCAAACCCCCCCCCAACACACACACAGCCAGTCCTCAAACCCCCCACACAGTCCTCAAACCCCCCCCACTAACACACAGCCAGTCCTCAAACCCCCCCCCACTAACACACAGCCAGTCCTCAAACCCCCCCAACACAGACTGTCCTCAAACCCCCCCCCACTAACACACAGCCAGTCCTCAAACCCCCCCAACACATACTGCCCTCAACCCCCCCCCACAGTCCTCAAACCCCCCACACAGTCCTCAAACCCACCCCCAACACACAGACAGTCCTCAAACCCCCCCCACACACACACACACAGTCCTCAAACCCCCCAACACACACAGACAGTCCTCAAACCCCCCCCAACACACACAGACAGTCCTCAAACCCCCCCCCCACTAACACACAGACAGTCCTCAAACCCCCCCCCACTAACACACAGACAGTCCTCAAACCCCCCCCCACACACACACAGACAGTCCTCAAACCCCCCCCCACTAACACACAGACAGTCCTCAAACCCCCCAACACAGACAGTCCTCAAACCCCCCCAACACAGGACTGTCCTCAAACCCCCCCCACACACAGACAGTCCTCAAACCCCCCCAACACACACACAGACAGTCCTCAAAACCCCCCCCCCACTAACACACAGGACAGGTCCTCAAACCCCCCAACACACACAGTCCTCAAACCCCCCCCACACAGACAGTCCTCAAACCCCCCCCACTAACACACAGACAGTCCTCAAACCCCCCCCCACTAACACACACACAGTCCTCAAACCCCCCACACACACACAGACAGTCCTCAAACCTCCCCCCACTAACACACAGACAGTCCTCAAACCCCCCCCACACACACAGACAGTCCTCAAACCCCCCAACACAGACAGTCCTCAAACCCCCCCCCACACACACAGACAGTCCTCAAACCCCCCCCACACACACAGACAGTCCTCAAACCCCCCCCCCACTAACACACACACAGTCCTCAAACCCCCCCCACAACACAGACAGTCCTCAACCCCCCCACACACACAGACAGTCCTCAAACCCCCCCACACACACAGACAGTCCTCAACCCCCCCCCCACACACACACAGACAGTCCTCAAACCCCCCAACACACACAGACAGTCCTCAAACACCCCCCCCACACACACAGACAGTCCTCAAACCCCCCCCACACACACACAGACAGTCCTCAAACCCCCCACACACACAGACAGTCCTCAACCCCCCCCACACACACAGACAGTCCTCAAACCCCCCAACACACACAGACAGTCCTCAAACCCCCCCCACACACACAGACAGTCCTCAACCCCCCCCCAACACACACAGACAGTCCTCAAACCCCCCCCACACACACAGACAGTCCTCAACCCCCCCCCACACACACAGACAGTCCTCAAACCCCCCAACACACACAGACAGTCCTCAAACCCCCCCCACACACACAGACAGTCCTCAAACCCCCCCCCACACACAGACAGTCATCAAACCCCCCCCACACACAGACAGTCCTCAAACCCCCCCCAACACACACACACAGACAGTCCTCAAACCCCCCCCCCACACACACATACAGTCCTCAAACCCCCCCCACACACACAGACAGTCCTCAACCCCCCCAACAACAGACTGTCCTCAAACCCCCAACACAGACAGTCCTCAAACCCCCCAACACAGACTGTCCTCAAACCCCCAACACAGACAGTCCTCAAACCCCCCCAACACCACAGACAGTCCTCAAACCCCCCCCACACACATACAGACAGTCCTCAAACCCCCCCACACACACAGACAGTCCTCAACCACCCCCCCACAACACACAGACAGTCCTCAACCCCCCAACACACACAGACAGTCCTCAAACCCCCCCCACACACACAGACAGTCCTCAACCCCCCCCACACACACAGACAGTCCTCAAACCCCCCAACACACACAGACAGTCCTCAAACCCCCCCCACACACACAGACAGTCCTCAAACCACCCCCCCCCACACACACAGACAGTCCTCAAACCCCCCCAACACAGACTGTCCCTCAAACCCCCCAACACAGACAGTCCTCAAAACCCCCCCAACACACAGCCAGTCCTCAAACCTCCCCCACACACCACACACAGACAGTCCTCAAACCCCCCCCCACACACACAGACAGTCCTCAAACCCCCCCACACACAGACAGTCCTCAAACCCCCCAACACAGACTGTCCTCAAACCCCCCACTAACACACAGACAGTCCTCAAACCCCCCCAACACACACAGTCCTCAAACCCCCCAACACACACAGACAGTCCTCAAACCCCCCCCCCACACACACAGACAGTCCTCAAACCCCCCAACACACACACACAGACAGTCCTCAAACCTCCCCCCACTAACACACAGACAGTCCTCAAACCCCCCCAACACACAGACAGTCCTCAAACCCCCCCCACACACACAGACAGTCCTCAAACCCCCCCCACACACACAGACAGTCCTCAAACCCCCCCAACACAGACTGTCCTCAAACCCCCCCCCACACACACACAGACAGTCCTCAAACCTCCCCCCACTAACACACAGGACAGTCCTCAAACCCCCCCCCACACACAGCCAGTCCTCAAACCCCCCCCAACACAGACTGTCCTCAAACCCCCCCACACACACACACAGACAGTCCTCAAACCTCCCCCCACTAACACACCAGACAGTCCTCAAACCTCCCCCCACTAACACACAGACAGTCCTCAAACCCCCCCCACACACAGCAGTCCTCAAACCTCCCCAACACAGACTGTCCTCAAACCCCCCCCCCACACACACAGCCAGTCCTCAAACCCCCCACACAGTCCTCAAAACCCCCCCACTAACACACAGCCAGTCCTCAAAACCCCCCCCCAACACACACACAGCCAGTCCTCAAACCCCCCACACAGACTGTCTCAAACCCCCCCCACTAACACACAGCCAGTCCTCAAACCCCCCCCAACACATACTGTCCTCAACCCCCCCCCACAGTCCTCAAACACCCCACACAGTCCTCAAACCCCCCCCAACACACAGACAGTCCTCAAACCCCCCCCACACACACACACACACAGTCCTCAAACCCCCCAACACACACAGACAGTCCTCAAACCCCCCCCCACACACACACAGACAGTCCTCAAACCCCCCCCCCACTAACACACAGACAGTCCTCAAACCCCCCCCACACACACACAGACAGTCCTCAAACCCCCCCCCACTAACACACAGACAGTCCTCAAACCCCCCCAACACAGACAGTCCTCAAACCCCCCCAACACAGACTGTCCTCAAAACCCCCCCCCACACACAGACAGTCTCAAACCCCCCCAACACACACACAGACAGTCCTCAAACCCCCCCCCACACACACAGACAGTCCTCAAACCCCCCAACACACACAGTCCTCAAAACCCCCCCACACAGACAGTCCTCAAACCCCCCCCACTCAACACACAGACTGTCCTCAAACCCCCCCCCCCACTAACACACACACAGTCCCTCAAACCCCCCCACACACACACAGACAGTCCTCAAACCCCCCCAACACAGACAGTCCTCAAACCCCCCCCACTAACACACAGACAGTCCTCAAACCCCCCCCACACACACAGACAGTCTCAAACCCCCCCCCACTAACACACACACAGTCCTCAAACCCCCCCACACACACACAGACAGTCCTCAAACCTCCCCCCACTAACACACACACAGTCCTCAAACCCCCCCCACACACACACAGACAGTCCTCAAACCCCCCCCCCACACACACAGACAGTCCTCAAACCCCCCCACACACACAGACAGTCCTCAACCCCCCCCACACACACAGACAGTCCTCAAACCCCCCAACACACACAGACAGTCCTCAAACCCCCCCCACACACACAGACAGTCCTCAAACCCCCCCCACACACACACAGACAGTCCTCAAACCCCCCCACAAACACACAGACAGTCCTCACCCCCCCCACACACACAGACAGTCCTCAAACCCCCCCAACACACACAGACAGTCCTCAAACCCCCCCCCACACACAGACAGTCCTCAACCCCCCCCACACACACAGACAGTCCTCAAACCCCCCAACACACACAGACAGTCCTCAAACCCCCCCCCCCACACACACAGACAGTCCTCAAACCCCCCCCACACACACAGACAGTCCTCAAACCCCCCCCAACACAGACTCGTCCTCAAACCCCCCCAACACAGACAGTCCTCAAACCACCCCCCCAACACACAGCCAGTCCTCAAAACCCCCCCAACACAGACTGTCCTCAAACCCCCCCAACACAGACAGTCCTCAAACCCCCCCCAACACACAGCCAGTCCTCAAACCCCCCCCACACAGACAGTCCTCAAACCCCCCCCCCCCACACACACAGACAGTCCTCAAACCCCCCCACACACAGACAGTCCTCAAACCCCCCCCAACACAGACTGTCCTCAAACCCCCCCACTAACACACAGACAGTCCTCAAACCCCCCCCAACACAACAGTCCTCAAACCCCCCCCCACACACACACAGACAGTCCTCAAACCCCCCCCCAACACACACACATACAGTCCTCAAACCCCCCCACACAGTCCTCAAACCCCCCCCCCCCACTAACACACAGCCAGTCCTCAAACCCCCCCAACACAGACTGTCCTCAAACCCCCCCCACTAACACACAGCCAGTCCTCAAACCCCCCCAACACAGACTGTCCTCAACCCCCCCCCAACTAACACACAGACAGTCCTCAAACCCCTCCACACACAGAAACCCCCCCCAACACACAGACAGTCCACAAACCCCCCCACACACACAGTCCTCAAACCCCCCCCAACACACAGACAGTCCTCAAACCCCCCCCACACACACCAGTCCTCAAACCCCCCCCCAACACACAGACAGTCCTCAAACCCCCCCAACACACAGACTGTCCTCAAACCCCCCCCCACACACACACAGACAGTCCTCAAACCCCCCCCACACACAGACAGTCCTCAAAACCCCCCAACACAGACAGTCCTCAAACCCCCCCCCCACTAACACACAGACAGTCCTCAAACCCCCCCACACACACAGACAGTCCTCAAACCCCCCAACACAGACAGTCCTCAAACCCCCCCCCCACTAACACACAGACAGTCCTCAAACCCCCCCCACACACACAGACAGTCCTCAAACCTCCCACACACAGACAGTCCTCAAAACCCCCCAACACAGACAGTCCTCAAACCCCCCCCCCACCTAACACACAGACAGTCCTCAAACCCCCCACACACACAGACAGTCCTCAAACCCCCCCCACACACACACAGGACAGTCCTCAAACCCCCCACACACACAGACAGTCCTCAAACCCCCCCAAACACAGACAGTCCTCAAACCCCCCCCACTAACACACACACAGTCCTCAAACCCCCCCCCACTAACACACAGGACAGTCCTCAAACCCCCCAACACACACAGACAGTCCTCAAACCCCCCCCCCACACACACAGACAGTCCTCAAACCCCCCAACACACACAGACAGTCCTCAAACCCCCCCCCCCCACACACACAGACAGTCCCTCAAACCCCCCCCCACACAGACAGTCCTCAAACCCCCCCCCAACACACACAGTCCTCAAACCCCCCCACTAACACACAGACAGTCCTCAAACCCCCCCCCCACACACAGACAGTCCTCAAACCCCCCCACTAACACACAGACAGTCCTCAAAACCCCCCCACACAAGACAGTCCTCAAACCCCCCCCCACTACACAGACAGTCCTCAAACCCCCACACAGACAGTCCCTCAAACCCCCCCACACACACAGACAGTCCTCAAACCCCCCAACACAGACAGTCCTCAAACCCCCCCCAACACACACAGTCCTCAAACCCCCC